>NW_027640892.1:0-27814 GCF_949752795.1 Hyperoodon ampullatus
GCCAAAAAGGGCGTATGCGTTTTCTCCTGAATATATTCAGGAGAAAACGCATACGCCCTTTTTGGCCAAGCAAGCAAGCGGGCAATGCAAATCTGCACTACAAAGAAGTATCACTTCCCACCAGTCAAAAGGGACATCCACAAAATGTGTAAAAACCAGAAAGGCAAGACAGGCCCTGGAGAACAGGGTGCCTTGTTATGCTGATGAGCGGGATGTAAATTGCCAACTGCCTCTCTGGAGGAGTGCATTGTGTTCCCTAAAACAAGTAAACAACAGAGCTACAGAGCCAAGGGCACTTCCAGTCTAGGGAATATACCTTGGGAAAACTGAAAATCAAAAAGACACAGCCACCCCAAAATTTAGGGCTGCACTGCTTACAAGGACCTCAACTTGGGTACACCTTAAATATCCCAGGAAATATAAAAATGGTTCAAAAAATTGTGGTACTTACGTACGATGGAATATCCCTCAGCCATGAAATCAATGTCATAAGACCAGTAGCAGCAAAATGGGTGGATTCAGGTACGATGATTCTAAGTGAAATAAGGCACACAGAAAAATAAACTTATCATAAGATATCACTTATGAAGATCCAGTAAACATGGCTACACTTGAACTGAGTTAGGAAAGAGAACAGTGTCTCACATTTAGAAAACACTCTTATGCCTGCTTAAGGGGGAAGGAGAGGTGGGGTGATGCATAAAACCAGAGTTTGATATAAGCACAGGTACCGTTCCAAAAACCAACTATGGAATAGACAAGACCTACACCTTCCTCAGTGAAAGGGACTCAAAACCCCATATTTCCCGCAGAGGAATATATCTGACTAGTAAGAATCTTAAAATCTATGTATTGGTATGTCTCTGTAAGGGAATCAAGTGTGTCTAGACTGGGATAAATATGGCAGCGAGAATCAGCTCAAACCCACTATAAAAAGGAATTTCAAAAATAAAACAAAAAAAACTGGGAAATTCTTTACAATTCCTTCAGGGTCTCTGATGAAACCTGAAATGACCCTATCTACAATGACAGCTGGATGTGGCATAAGGCTGGACACTTTGGACTGAGAGGATTGGTGAGATTGGGTGAGCAAATGCAGACCCTTTAAAGCAATAATGCATGGCACACATTCCATGGGTCCCAACTCTCCAGGTTGAAGGGAATATTACTACAGATATAACATGTACGGGAATCCTAGAGAACGGACACACTGTGAATACGAAAGGTTTCTAAAACTCAACGAATAGTCCCTCTCCTGGTGCTCCGGTTTGACTTTCCATCTGCTTTATTATCAACCTCCCAACTTGGAGAGACAGCCCCTTTAACCTCCTTGTTGGCACAGGTTGCCAATTTGGCAGAGGCTGAAAGGGAAGAGGGAGAACCAATGAGAGAGTAGCTGTTAGGCATTTGGACGGGCACATATCACTGTAATTTCCCGGCAGGAAGAAGAATTAACCAAAGTCTCAGCCACCCACCGGGAATCAGTATAGATCCTGAACCAAAATTTTGGACTTGCGGTCAGCTCACCAAAAACGAGTTGAAAAATGGAGCTCAGGGGCACAGCAATTCACAAACTGGCCGAGTAATAAAGGACAACTATCGTCCAAAAATCTGTTGAGGGAAGGCAACGAGGCGGACTTGAAAGCGAGGCAGAATAGCAGGAAACAGATTTCAAGAGGTACGTTGGAATCGCCTTTAAAGCACAGGAAGAGGGGCACAACTTCGACAATGATGCACTTGGCCAAAAAGGGCGTATGCGTTTTCTCCTGAATATATTCAGGAGAAAACGCATACGCCCTTTTTGGCCAAGCAAGCAAGCGGGCAATGCAAATCTGCACTACAAAGAAGTATCACTTCCCACCGGTCAAAAGGGACATCCACAAAATGTGTAAAAACCAGAAAGGCAAGACAGGCCCTGGAGAACAGGGAGCCTTGTTATGCTGATGGGCGGGATGTAAATTGCCAACTGCCTCTCTGGAGGAGTGCATTGTGTTCCCTAAAACAAGTAAACAACAGAGCTACAGAGCCAAGGGCACTTCCAGTCTAGGGAATATACCTTGGGAAAACTGAAAATCAAAAAGACACAGCCACCCCAAAATTTAGGGCTGCACTGCTTACAAGGACCTCAACTTGGGTACACCTTAAATATCCCAGGAAATATAAAAATGGTTCAAAAAATTTTGGTACTTACATACGATGGAATATCCCTCAGCCATGAAATCAATGTCATAAGACCAGTAGCAGCAAAATGGGTGGATTAAGGTACGATGATTCTAAGTGAAATAAGTCACACAGAAAAAGAAACTTATCATAAGATATCACTTATGAAGATCCTGTAAACATGGCTACACTTGAACTGAGTTAGGAAAGAGAACAGTGTCTCACATTTAGAAAACACTCTTATGCCTGCTTAAGGGGGAAGGAGAGGTGGGGTGATGCATAAAACCAGAGTTTGATATAAGCAGAGGTACCGTTCCAAAAACCAACTATGGAATAGGCAAGACCTACACCTTCCTCAGTGAAAGGGACTCAAAACCCCATATTTCCCGCAGAGGAATATATCTGACTAGTAAGAATCTTAAAACCTATGTATTGATATGTCTCCGTAAGGGAACCAAGTGTGTCTAGACTGGCATAAACATGGCAGCGAGAATCAGCTCAAACCCACTATAAAAAGGAATTTCAAAAACAAAACAAAAAAAACTGGGAAATTCTAAACAATTCCTTCAGGGTCTCTGATGAAACCTGAAATGACCCTATCTACAATGACAGCTGGATGTGGCATAAGGCTGGACACTTGGGACTGAGAGGATTGGTGAGATTGGGTGAGCAAATGCAGACCCTTTAAAGCAATAATGCATGGCACACATTCCATGGGTACCAACTCTCCAGGTTGAAGGGAATATTACTACAGATATAACATGTACGGGAATCCTAGAGAACGGACACACTGTGAATACGAAAGGTTTCTAAAACTCAACGAATAGTCCCTCTCCTGGTGCTCCGGTTTGACTTTCCATCTGCTTTATTATCAACCTCCCAACTTGGAGAGACAACCCCTTTAACCTCCTGGTTCGCACAGGTTGCCAATTTGGCAGAGGATGAAAGGGAAGAGGGAGAACCAATGAGAGAGTAGCTGTTAGGCATTTGGACAGGCACATATCACTGTAATTTCCCGGCAGGAAGAAGAATTAACCAAAGTCTCAGCCACCCACCGGGAATCAGTATAGATCCTGAACCAAAATTTTGGACTTGCGGTCAGCTCACCAAAAACGAGTTGAAAAATGGAGCTCAGGGGCACAGCAATTCACAAACTGGCCGAGTAATAAAGGACAACTATCGTCCAAAAATCTGTTGAGGGAAGGCAATGAGGCGGACTTGAAAGCGTGGCAGAATAGCAGGAAACAGATTTCAAGAGGTACGTTGGAATCGCCTTTAAAGCACAGGAAGAGGGGCACAACTTCGACAATGATGCACTTGGCCAAAAAGGGCGTATGCGTTTTCTCCTGAATATATTCAGGAGAAAACGCATACGCCCTTTTTGGCCAAGCAAGCAAGCGGGCAATGCAAATCTGCACTACAAAGAAGTATCACTTCCCACCGGTCAAAAGGGACATCCACAAAATGTGTAAGAACAAGAAAGGCAAGACAGGCCCTGGAGAACAGGGTGCCTTGTTATGCTGATGGGCGGGATGTAAATTGCCAACTGCCTCTCTGGAGGAGTGCATTGTGTTCCCTAAAACAAGTAAACAACAGAGCTACAGAGCCAAGGGCACTTCCAGTCTAGGGAATATACCTTGGGAAAACTGAAAATCAAAAAGACACAGCCACCCCAAAATTTAGGGCTGCACTGCTTACAAGGACCTCAACTTGGGTACACCTTAAATATCCCAGGAAATATAAAAATGGTTCAAAAAATTGTGGTACTTACGTACGATGGAATATCCCTCAGCCATGAAATCAATGTCATAAGACCAGTAGCAGCAAAATGGGTGGATTCAGGTACGATGATTCTAAGTGAAATAAGTCACACAGGAAAAGAAACTTATCATAAGATATCACTTATGAAGATCCTGTAAACATGGCTACACTTGAACTGAGTTAGGAAAGAGAACAGTGTCTCACATTTAGAAAACACTCTTATGCCTGCTTAAGGGGGAAGGAGAGGTGGGGTGATGCATAAAACCAGAGTTTGATATAAGCAGAGGTACCGTTCCAAAAACCAACTATGGAATAGGCAAGACCTACACCTTCCTCAGTGAAAGGGACTCAAAACCCCATATTTCCCACAGAGGAATATATCTGACTAGTAAGAATCTTAAAACCTATGTATTGATATGTCTCCGTAAGGGAACCAAGTGTGTCTAGACTGGCATAAACATGGCAGCGAGAATCAGCTCAAACCCACTATAAAAAGGAATTTCAAAAACAAAACAAAAAACTGGGAAATTCTTTACGATTCATTCAGAGTCTCTGATGAAACCTGGACTGACCCTATCTACAACGACAGCTGGATGTGGCATAAGGCGGGACACTTGGACTGAGAGGATTGGTGAGATTGGGTGAACAAATGCAGAACCTTTAAAGCATTAATGCATGGCACCCATTCCATGGGTCCCAACTCTCCAGGTTGAAGGGAATATTACTACAGTTATAACATGTACGGGAAACCTAGAGAACGGACACACTGTGAATACGAAAGGTTTCTAAAACTCAACGAATAGTCCCTCTCCTGGTGCTCCGGTTTGACTTTCCACCTGCTTTACTATCAACCTCCCAACTTGGAGAGACAGCCCCTTTAACCTCCTGGTTCGCACAGGTTGCCAATTTGGCAGAGGATGAAAGGGAAGAGGGAGAACCAATGAGAGAGTAGCTGTTAGGCATTTGGACGGGCACATATCACTCTAATTTCCCGGCAGGAAGAAGAATTAACCAAAGTCTCAGCCACCCACCGGGAACCAGCATAGATCCTGAACCAAAATTTTGGACCTGCGGTCAGCTCACCAAAAACGAGTTGAAAAATGGAGCTCAGGGGCACAGCAATTCACAAACTGGCCGAGTAATAAAGGACAACTATCGTCCAAAAATCTGTTGAGGGAAGGCAACGAGGTGGACTTGAAAGCGAAGCAGAATAGCAGGAAACAGATTTCAAGAGGTACGTTGGAATCACCTTTAAAGCACCGGATGAGGGGCACAACTTCGGCAATGATGCACGTGGGTAAAAAGGGCGTATGCGTTTTCTCCTGAATATATTCAGGAGAAAATGCATACGCCCTTTTTGGCCAAGCAAGCAATCGGGCAATGCAAATCTGCATTACAAAGAAGCATCACTTCCCACCGGTCAAAAGGGACATCCACAAAATGTGTAAAAACCAGAAAGGCAAGACAGGCCCTGGAGAACAGGGAGCCTTGTTATGCTGATGGGCGGGATGTAAATTGCCAACTGCCTCTCTGGAGGAGTACATTGTGTTCCCTAAAACAAGTATAGAACAGAGCTACAGAGCCAAGGGCACTTCTAGTCTAGGGAATATACCTTGGAAAAACTGAAAATCAATAAGACAGAGCCACTCCAAAATTTAGGGCTGCACTGCTTATAAGGACCTCAACTTGGGTACACCTTAAATATCCCAGGAAATATAAAAATGGTTCAAAAATTTGTGGTACTTACGTACGATGGAATATCCCTCAGCCATGAAATCAATGTCATAAGACCAGTAGCAGTAAAATGGGTGGATTCAGGTACGATGATTCTAAGTGAAATAAGTCACAGAGAAAAAGAAACTTATCATAAGTTATCACTTATGAAGATCCTGTAAACATGGCTACACTTGAATTGAGTTAGGAGAGAGAACAGTGCCTGACATTTAGAAAACACTCTTATGCCTGCTTAAGGGGGAAGGAGAGGTGGGGTGATGCATAAAACCAGAGTTTGATAGAAGCACAGGTACCGTACCAAAAACCAGCTATGGAATAGACAAGACCTACACCTTCCTCAGTGAAAGGGACTCAAAACCCCATATTTCCCGCAGAGGAATATATCTGACTAGTAAGAATCTTAAAACCTATGTATTGATATGGCTCCGTAAGGGAATCAAGTGTGTCTAGTATGGCATAAACATGGCAGCGAGAATCAGCTCAAACCCACTATAAAAAGGAATTTCAAAAACAAAACAAAAAAACTGGGAAATTCTTTACAATTCCTTCAGGGTCTCTGATGAAATCTGGAATGACCCTAGCTACAACGACAGCTGGATGTGGCATAAGGCTGGACACTTTGGACTGAGAGGATTGGTGAGATTGGGTGAACAAATGCAGACCATTTAAAGCAATAATGCATGGCACACATTCTATGGGTCCCAACTCTCCAGGTTGAAGGGAATATTACTACAGTTATAACATGTACGGGAAACCTAGAGAACGGACACACTGTGAATACGAAAGGTTTCTAAAACTCAACGAATAGTCCCTCTCCTGGTGCTCCAGTTTGACTTTCCATCTGCTTTACTATCAACCTCCCAACTTGGAGAGACAGCCCCTTTAACCTCCTGGTTCGCACAGGTTGCCAATTTGGCAGAGGATGAAAGGGAAGAGGGAGAACCAATGAGAGAGTAGCTGTTAGGCATATGGACGGGCACATATCACTGTAATTTCCCGGCAGGAAGAAGAATTAACCAAAGTCTCAGCCCCCCACCGGGAACCAGTATAGGTCCTGAACCAAAATTTTGGACTTGCGGTCAGCTCACCTAAAACGAGTTGAAAAATGGAGCTCAGGGGCACAGCAATTCACAAACTGGCCGAGTAATAAAGGACAACTATCGTCCAAAAATCTGTTGAGGGAAGGCAACGAGGTGGACTTGAAAGCGAAGCAGAATAGCAGGAAACAGATTTCAAGAGGTACGTTGGAATCACCTTTAAAGCACCGGATGAGGGGCACAACTTCGGCAATGATGCACGTGGCCAAAAAGGGCGTATGCGTTTTCTCCTGAATATATTCAGGAGAAAACGCATACGCCCTTTTTGGCCAAGCAAGCAATCGGGCAATGCAAATCTGCATTACAAAGTAGTATCACTTACCACCTGTCAAAAGGGACATCCACAAAATGTGTAAAAACCAGAAAGGCAAGACAGGCCCTGGAGAACAGGGAGCCTTGTTATGCTGATGGGCAGATGTAAATTGCCAACTGCCTCTCTGGAGGAGTACATTGTGTTCCCTAAAACAAGTAAAGAACAGAGCTACAGAGCCAAGGGCACTTCCAGTCTAAGGAATATACCTTTGGAAAACTGAATATCAAAAAGACACAGCCACCCCAAAATTTAGGGCTGCACTGCTTACAAGGACCTCAACTTGGGTACACCTTAAATATCCCAGGAAATATAAAAATGGTTCAAAAAATTGTGGTACTTACGTACGATGGAATATGCCTCAGCCATGAAATCAATGTCATAAGACCAGTAGCAGCAAAATGGGTGGATTCAGGTACGATGATTCTAAGTGAAATAAGTCACACAGGAAAAGAAACTTATCATAAGATATCACTTATGAAGATCCTGTAAACATGGCTACACTTGAACTGAGTTAGGAAAGAGAACAGTGTCTCACATTTAGAAAACACTCTTATGCCTGCTTAAGGGGGAAGGAGAGGTGGGGTGATGCATAAAACCAGAGTTTGATATAAGCACAGGTACCGTTCCAAAAACCAACTATGGAATAGACAAGACCTACACCTTCCTCAGTGAAAGGGACTCAAAACCCCATATTTCCCGCAGAGGAATATATCTGACTAGTAAGAATCTTAAAACCTATGTATTGATATGTCTCCGTAAGGGAATCAAGTGTGTCTAGACTGGCATAAACATGGCAGCGAGAATCAGCTCAAACCCACTATAAAAAGGAATTTCAAAAACAAAACAAAAAAACTGGGAAATTCTTTACAATTCCTTCAGGGTCTCTGATGAAACCTGGAATGACCCTATCTACAACGACAGCTGGATGTGGCATAAGGCTGGACACTTTGGACTGAGAGGATTGGTGAGATTGGGTGAACAAATGCAGACCATTTAAAGCAATAATGCATGGCACACATTCCATGGGTACCAACTCTCCAGGTTGAAGGGAATATTACTACAGATATAACATGTACGGGAATCCTAGAGAACAGACACACTGTGAATACGAAAGGTTTCTAAAACTCAACGAATAGTCCCTCTCCTGGTGCTCCGGTTTGACTTTCCATCTGCTTTATTATCAACCTCCCAACTTGGAGAGACAGCCCCTTTAACCTCCTGGTTCGCACAGGTTGCCAATTTGGCAGAGGATGAAAGGGAAGAGGGAGAACCAATGAGAGAGTAGCTGTTAGGCATTTGGACGGGCACATATCACTGTAATTTCCCGGCAGGAAGAAGAATTAACCAAAGTCTCAGCCACCCACCGGGAATCAGTATAGATCCTGAAACAAAATTTTGGACTTGCGGTCAGCTCACCAAAAACGAGTTGAAAAATGGAGCTCAGGGGCACAGCAATTCACAAACTGGCCGAGAAATAAAGGACAACTATCGTCCAAATATCTGTTGAGGGAAGGCCACGAGGCGGACTTGAAAGCGAGGCAGAATAGCAGGAAACAGATTTCAAGAGGTACGTTGGAATCGCCTTTAAAGCACAGGAAGAGGGGCACAACTTCGACAATGATGCACTTGGCCAAAAAGGGCGTATGCGTTTTCTCCTGAATATATTCAGGAGAAAACGCATACGCCCTTTTTGGCCAAGCAAGCAAGCGGGCAATGCAAATCTGCACTACAAAGAAGTATCACTTCCCACCGGTCAAAAGGGACATCCACAAAATGTGTAAAAACCAGAAAGGCAAGACAGGCCCTGGAGAACAGGGAGCCTTGTTATGCTGATGGGCGGGATGTAAATTGCCAACTGCCTCTCTGGAGGAGTGCATTGTGTTCCCTAAAACAAGTAAACAACAGAGCTACAGAGCCAAGGGCACTTCCAGTCTAGGGAATATACCTTGGGAAAACTGAAAATCAAAAAGACACAGCCACCCCAAAATTTAGGGCTGCACTGCTTACAAGGACCTCAACTTGGGTACACCTTAAATATCCCAGGAAATATAAAAATGGTTCAAAAAATTTTGGTACTTACATACGATGGAATATCCCTCAGCCATGAAATCAATGTCATAAGACCAGTAGCAGCAAAATGGGTGGATTAAGGTACGATGATTCTAAGTGAAATAAGTCAAAGAGAAAAAGAAACTTATCATAAGATATCACTTATGAAGATCCTGTAAACATGGCTACACTTGAACTGAGTTAGGAAAGAGAACAGTGTCTCACATTTAGAAAACACTCTTATGCCTGCTTATGGGGGAAGGAGAGGTGGGGTGATGCATAAAACCAGAGTTTGATATGAGCAGATGTACCGTTCCAAAAACCAACTATGGAATAGGCAAGACCTACACCTTCCTCAGTGAAAGGGACTCAAAACCCCATATTTCCCGCAGAGGAATATATCTGACTAGTAAGAATCTTAAAACCTATGTATTGATATGTCTCCGTAAGGGAACCAAGTGTGTCTAGACTGGCATAAACATGGCAGCGAGAATCAGCTCAAACCCACTATAAAAAGGAATTTCAAAAACAAAACAAAAAACTGGGAAATTCTTTACAATTCATTCAGAGTCTCTGATGAAACCTGGACTGACCCTATCTACAATGACAGCTGGATGTGGCATAAGGCGGGACACTTGGACTGAGAGGATTGGTGAGATTGGGTGAACAAATGCAGAACCTTTAAAGCATTAATGCATGGCACCCATTCCATGGGTCCAAACTCTCCAAGTTGAAGGGAATATTACTACAGTTATAACATGTACGGGAAACCTAGACAACGGACACACTGTGAATACGAAAGGTTTCTAAAACTCAACGAATAGTCCCTCTCCTGGTGCTCCGGTTTGACTTTCCACCTGCTTTACTATCAACCTCCCAACTTGGAGAGACAGCCCCTTTAACCTCCTGGTTCGCACAGGTTGCCAATTTGGCAGAGGATGAAAGGGAAGAGGGAGAACCAATGAGAGAGTAGCTGTTAGGCATTTGGACGGGCACATATCACTCTAATTTCCCGGCAGGAAGAAGAATTAACCAAAGTCTCAGCCCCCCACCGGGAACCAGCATAGATCCTGAACCAAAATTTTGGACCTGCGGTCAGCTCACCAAAAACGAGTTGAAAAATGGAGCTCAGGGGCACAGCAATTCACAAACGGGCCGAGTAATAAAGGACAACTATCGTCCAAAAATCTGTTGAGGGAAGGCAACGAGGTGGACTTGAAAGCGAAGCAGAATAGCAGGAAACAGATTTCAAGAGGTACGTTGGAATCACCTTTAAAGCACCGGATGAGGGGCACAACTTCGGCAATGATGCACGTGGCCAAAAAGGGCGTATGCGTTTTCTCCTGAATATATTCAGGAGAAAACGCATACGCCCTTTTTGGCCAAGCAAGCAATCGGGCAATGCAAATCTGCATTACAAAGTAGTATCACTTACCACCTGTCAAAAGGGACATCCACAAAATGTGTAAAAACCAGAAAGGCAAGACAGGCCCTGGAGAACAGGGAGCCTTGTTATGCTGATGGGCGGATGTAAATTGCCAACTGCCTCTCTGGAGGAGTACATTGTGTTCCCTAAAACAAGTAAAGAACAGAGCTACAGAGCCAAGGGCACTTCCAGTCTAAGGAATATACCTTTGGAAAACTGAATATCAAAAAGACACAGCCACCCCAAAATTTAGGGCTGCACTGCTTACAAGGACCTCAACTTGGGTACACCTTAAATATCCCAGGAAATATAAAAATGGTTCAAAAAATTGTGGTACTTACGTACGATGGAATATCCCTCAGCCATGAAATCAATGTCATAAGACCAGTAGCAGCAAAATGGGTGGATTCAGGTACGATGATTCTAAGTGAAATAAGTCACACAGGAAAAGAAACTTATCATAAGATATCACTTATGAAGATCCTGTAAACATGGCTACACTTGAACTGAGTTAGGAAAGAGAACAGTGTCTCACATTTAGAAAACACTCTTATGCCTGCTTAAGGGGGAAGGAGAGGTGGGGTGATGCATAAAACCAGAGTTTGATATAAGCACAGGTACCGTTCCAAAAACCAACAATGGAATAGACAAGACCTACACCTTCCTCAGTGAAAGGGACTCAAAACCCCATATTTCCCGCAGAGGAATATATCTGACTAGTAAGAATCTTAAAACCTATGTATTGATATGTCTCCGTAAGGGAATCAAGTGTGTCTAGACTGGCATAAACATGGCAGTGAGAATCAGCTCAAACCCACTATAAAAAGGAATTTCAAAAACAAAACAAAAAAACTGGGAAATTCTTTACAATTCCTTCAGGGTCTCTGATGAAACCTGGAATGACCCTATCTACAACGACAGCTGGATGTGGCTTAAGGCTGGACACTTTGGACTGAGAGGATTGGTGAGATTGGGTGAACAAATGCAGACCATTTAAAGCAATAATGCATGGCACACATTCCATGGGTACCAACTCTCCAGGTTGAAGGGAATATTACTACAGATATAACATGTACGGGAATCCTAGAGAACAGACACACTGTGAATACGAAAGGTTTCTAAAACTCAACGAATAGTCCCTCTCCTGGTGCTCCGGTTTGACTTTCCATCTGCTTTATTATCAACCTCCCAACTTGGAGAGACAGCCCCTTTAACCTCCTGGTTCGCACAGGTTGCCAATTTGGCAGAGGATGAAAGGGAAGAGGGAGAACCAATGAGAGAGTAGCTGTTAGGCATTTGGACGGGCACATATCACTGTAATTTCCCGGCAGGAAGAAGAATTAACCAAAGTCTCAGCCACCCACCGGGAATCAGTATAGATCCTGAAACAAAATTTTGGACTTGCGGTCAGCTCACCAAAAACGAGTTGAAAAATGGAGCTCAGGGGCACAGCAATTCACAAACTGGCCGAGAAATAAAGGACAACTATCGTCCAAATATCTGTTGAGGGAAGGCCACGAGGCGGACTTGAAAGCGAGGCAGAATAGCAGGAAACAGATTTCAAGAGGTACGTTGGAATCGCCTTTAAAGCACAGGAAGAGGGGCACAACTTCGACAATGATGCACTTGGCCAAAAAGGGCGTATGCGTTTTCTCCTGAATATATTCAGGAGAAAACGCATACGCCCTTTTTGGCCAAGCAAGCAAGCGGGCAATGCAAATCTGCACTACAAAGAAGTATCACTTCCCACCGGTCAAAAGGGACATCCACAAAATGTGTAAAAACCAGAAAGGCAAGACAGGCCCTGGAGAACAGGGAGCCTTGTTATGCTGATGGGCGGGATGTAAATTGCCAACTGCCTCTCTGGAGGAGTGCATTGTGTTCCCTAAAACAAGTAAACAACAGAGCTACAGAGCCAAGGGCACTTCCAGTCTAGGGAATATACCTTGGGAAAACTGAAAATCAAAAAGACACAGCCACCCCAAAATTTAGGGCTGCACTGCTTACAAGGACCTCAACTTGGGTACACCTTAAATATCCCAGGAAATATAAAAATGGTTCAAAAAATTTTGGTACTTACATACGATGGAATATCCCTCAGCCATGAAATCAATGTCATAAGACCAGTAGCAGCAAAATGGGTGGATTAAGGTACGATGATTCTAAGTGAAATAAGTCAAAGAGAAAAAGAAACTTATCATAAGATATCACTTATGAAGATCCTGTAAACATGGCTACACTTGAACTGAGTTAGGAAAGAGAACAGTGTCTCACATTTAGAAAACACTCTTATGCCTGCTTAAGGGGGAAGGAGAGGTGGGGTGATGCATAAAACCAGAGTTTGATATGAGCAGATGTACCGTTCCAAAAACCAACTATGGAATAGGCAAGACCTACACCTTCCTCAGTGAAAGGGACTCAAAACCCCATATTTCCCGCAGAGGAATATATCTGACTAGTAAGAATCTTAAAACCTATGTATTGATATGTCTCCGTAAGGGAACCAAGTGTGTCTAGACTGGCATAAACATGGCAGCGAGAATCAGCTCAAACCCACTATAAAAAGGAATTTCAAAAACAAAACAAAAAACTGGGAAATTCTTTACAATTCATTCAGAGTCTCTGATGAAACCTGGACTGACCCTATCTACAACGACAGCTGGATGTGGCATAAGGCGGGACACTTGGACTGAGAGGATTGGTGAGATTGGGTGAACAAATGCAGAACCTTTAAAGCATTAATGCATGGCACCCATTCCATGGGTCCGAACTCTCCAAGTTGAAGGGAATATTACTACAGTTATAACATGTACGGGAAACCTAGAGAACGGACACACTGTGAATACGAAAGGTTTCTAAAACTCAACGAATAGTCCCTCTCCTGGTGCTCCGGTTTGACTTTCCACCTGCTTTACTATCAACCTCCCAACTTGGAGAGACAGCCCCTTTAACCTCCTGGTTCGCACAGGTTGCCAATTTGGCAGATGCTGAAAGGGAAGAGGGAGAACCAATGAGAGAGTAGCTGTTAGGCATTTGGACGGGCACATATCACTGTAATTTCCCGGCAGGAAGAAGAATTAACCAAAGTCTCAGCCACCCACCGGGAACCAGCATAGATCCTGAACCAAAATTTTGGACCTGCGGTCAGCTCACCAAAAACGAGTTGAAAAATGGAGCTCAGGGGCACAGCAATTCACAAACTGGCCGAGTAATAAAGGACAACTATCGTCCAAAAATCTGTTGAGGGAAGGCAACGAGGTGGACTTGAAAGCGAAGCAGAATAGCAGGAAACAGATTTCAAGAGGTACGTTGGAATCACCTTTAAAGCACCGGATGAGGGGCACAACTTCGGCAATGATGCACGTGGCCAAAAAGGGCGTATGCGTTTTCTCCTGAATATATTCAGGAGAAAACGCATACGCCCTTTTTGGCCAAGCAAGCAATCGGGCAATGCAAATCTGCATTACAAAGTAGTATCACTTACCACCTGTCAAAAGGGACATCCACAAAATGTGTAAAAACCAGAAAGGCAAGACAGGCACTGGAGAACAGGGAGCCTTGTTATGCTGATGGGCGGATGTAAATTGCCAACTGCCTCTCTGGAGGAGTACATTGTGTTCCCTAAAACAAGTAAAGAACAGAGCTACAGAGCCAAGGGCACTTCCAGTCTAAGGAATATACCTTTGGAAAACTGAATATCAAAAAGACACAGCCACCCCAAAATTTAGGGCTGCACTGCTTACAAGGACCTCAACTTGGGTACACCTTAAATATCCCAGGAAATATAAAAATGGTTCAAAAAATTGTGGTACTTACGTACGATGGAATATCCCTCAGCCATGAAATCAATGTCATAAGACCAGTAGCAGCAAAATGGGTGGATTCAGGTACGATGATTCTAAGTGAAATAAGTCACACAGGAAAAGAAACTTATCATAAGATATCACTTATGAAGATCCTGTAAACATGGCTACACTTGAACTGAGTTAGGAAAGAGAACAGTGTCTCACATTTAGAAAACACTCTTATGCCTGCTTAAGGGGGAAGGAGAGGTGGGGTGATGCATAAAACCAGAGTTTGATATAAGCACAGGTACCGTTCCAAAAACCAACAATGGAATAGACAAGACCTACACCTTCCTCAGTGAAAGGGACTCAAAACCCCATATTTCCCGCAGAGGAATATATCTGACTAGTAAGAATCTTAAAACCTATGTATTGATATGTCTCCGTAAGGGAATCAAGTGTGTCTAGACTGGCATAAACATGGCAGTGAGAATCAGCTCAAACCCACTATAAAAAGGAATTTCAAAAACAAAACAAAAAAACTGGGAAATTCTTTACAATTCCTTCAGGGTCTCTGATGAAACCTGGAATGACCCTATCTACAACGACAGCTGGATGTGGCTTAAGGCTGGACACTTTGGACTGAGAGGATTGGTGAGATTGGGTGAACAAATGCAGACCATTTAAAGCAATAATGCATGGCACACATTCCATGGGTACCAACTCTCCAGGTTGAAGGGAATATTACTACAGATATAACATGTACGGGAATCCTAGAGAACAGACACACTGTGAATACGAAAGGTTTCTAAAACTCAACGAATAGTCCCTCTCCTGGTGCTCCGGTTTGACTTTCCATCTGCTTTATTATCAACCTCCCAACTTGGAGAGACAGCCCCTTTAACCTCCTGGTTCGCACAGGTTGCCAATTTGGCAGAGGATGAAAGGGAAGAGGGAGAACCAATGAGAGAGTAGCTGTTAGGCATTTGGACGGGCACATATCACTGTAATTTCCCGGCAGGAAGAAGAATTAACCAAAGTCTCAGCCACCCACCGGGAATCAGTATAGATCCTGAAACAAAATTTTGGACTTGCGGTCAGCTCACCAAAAACGAGTTGAAAAATGGAGCTCAGGGGCACAGCAATTCACAAACTGGCCGAGAAATAAAGGACAACTATCGTCCAAATATCTGTTGAGGGAAGGCCACGAGGCGGACTTGAAAGCGAGGCAGAATAGCAGGAAACAGATTTCAAGAGGTACGTTGGAATCGCCTTTAAAGCACAGGAAGAGGGGCACAACTTCGACAATGATGCACTTGGCCAAAAAGGGCGTATGCGTTTTCTCCTGAATATATTCAGGAGAAAACGCATACGCCCTTTTTGGCCAAGCAAGCAAGCGGGCAATGCAAATCTGCACTACAAAGAAGTATCACTTCCCACCGGTCAAAAGGGACATCCACAAAATGTGTAAAAACCAGAAAGGCAAGACAGGCCCTGGAGAACAGGGAGCCTTGTTATGCTGATGGGCGGGATGTAAATTGCCAACTGCCTCTCTGGAGGAGTGCATTGTGTTCCCTAAAACAAGTAAACAACAGAGCTACAGAGCCAAGGGCACTTCCAGTCTAGGGAATATACCTTGGGAAAACTGAAAATCAAAAAGACACAGCCACCCCAAAATTTAGGGCTGCACTGCTTACAAGGACCTCAACTTGGGTACACCTTAAATATCCCAGGAAATATAAAAATGGTTCAAAAAATTTTGGTACTTACATACGATGGAATATCCCTCAGCCATGAAATCAATGTCATAAGACCAGTAGCAGCAAAATGGGTGGATTAAGGTACGATGATTCTAAGTGAAATAAGTCAAAGAGAAAAAGAAACTTATCATAAGATATCACTTATGAAGATCCTGTAAACATGGCTACACTTGAACTGAGTTAGGAAAGAGAACAGTGTCTCACATTTAGAAAACACTCTTATGCCTGCTTAAGGGGGAAGGAGAGGTGGGGTGATGCATAAAACCAGAGTTTGATATGAGCAGATGTACCGTTCCAAAAACCAACTATGGAATAGGCAAGACCTACACCTTCCTCAGTGAAAGGGACTCAAAACCCCATATTTCCCGCAGAGGAATATATCTGACTAGTAAGAATCTTAAAACCTATGTATTGATATGTCTCCGTAAGGGAACCAAGTGTGTCTAGACTGGCATAAACATGGCAGCGAGAATCAGCTCAAACCCACTATAAAAAGGAATTTCAAAAACAAAACAAAAAACTGGGAAATTCTTTACAATTCATTCAGAGTCTCTGATGAAACCTGGACTGACCCTATCTACAACGACAGCTGGATGTGGCATAAGGCGGGACACTTGGACTGAGAGGATTGGTGAGATTGGGTGAACAAATGCAGAACCTTTAAAGCATTAATGCATGGCACCCATTCCATGGGTCCGAACTCTCCAAGTTGAAGGGAATATTACTACAGTTATAACATGTACGGGAAACCTAGAGAACGGACACACTGTGAATACGAAAGGTTTCTAAAACTCAACGAATAGTCCCTCTCCTGGTGCTCCGGTTTGACTTTCCACCTGCTTTACTATCAACCTCCCAACTTGGAGAGACAGCCCCTTTAACCTCCTGGTTCGCACAGGTTGCCAATTTGGCAGATGCTGAAAGGGAAGAGGGAGAACCAATGAGAGAGTAGCTGTTAGGCATTTGGACGGGCACATATCACTGTAATTTCCCGGCAGGAAGAAGAATTAACCAAAGTCTCAGCCACCCACCGGGAACCAGCATAGATCCTGAACCAAAATTTTGGACCTGCGGTCAGCTCACCAAAAACGAGTTGAAAAATGGAGCTCAGGGGCACAGCAATTCACAAACTGGCCGAGTAATAAAGGACAACTATCGTCCAAAAATCTGTTGAGGGAAGGCAACGAGGTGGACTTGAAAGCGAAGCAGAATAGCAGGAAACAGATTTCAAGAGGTACGTTGGAATCACCTTTAAAGCACCGGATGAGGGGCACAACTTCGGCAATGATGCACGTGGCCAAAAAGGGCGTATGCGTTTTCTCCTGAATATATTCAGGAGAAAACGCATACGCCCTTTTTGGCCAAGCAAGCAATCGGGCAATGCAAATCTGCATTACAAAGTAGTATCACTTACCACCTGTCAAAAGGGACATCCACAAAATGTGTAAAAACCAGAAAGGCAAGACAGGCACTGGAGAACAGGGAGCCTTGTTATGCTGATGGGCGGATGTAAATTGCCAACTGCCTCTCTGGAGGAGTACATTGTGTTCCCTAAAACAAGTAAAGAACAGAGCTACAGAGCCAAGGGCACTTCCAGTCTAAGGAATATACCTTTGGAAAACTGAATATCAAAAAGACACAGCCACCCCAAAATTTAGGGCTGCACTGCTTACAAGGACCTCAACTTGGGTACACCTTAAATATCCCAGGAAATATAAAAATGGTTCAAAAAATTGTGGTACTTACGTACGATGGAATATCCCTCAGCCATGAAATCAATGTCATAAGACCAGTAGCAGCAAAATGGGTGGATTCAGGTACGATGATTCTAAGTGAAATAAGTCACACAGAAAAAGAAACTTATCATAAGATATCACTTATGAAGATCCTGTAAACATGGCTACACTTGAACTGAGTTAGGAAAGAGAACAGTGTCTCACATTTAGAAAACACTCTTATGCCTGCTTAAGGGGGAAGGAGAGGTGGGGTGATGCATAAAACCAGAGTTTGATATAAGCACAGGTACCGTTCCAAAAACCAACTATGGAATAGACAAGACCTACACCTTCCTCAGTGAAAGGGACTCAAAACCCCATATTTCCCGCAGAGGAATATATCTGACTAGTAAGAATCTTAAAACCTATGTATTGATATGTCTCCGTAAGGGAATCAAGTGTGTCTAGACTGGCATAAACATGGCAGCGAGAATCAGCTCAAACCCACTATAAAAAGGAATTTCAAAAACAAAACAAAAAAACTGGGAAATTCTTTACAATTCCTTCAGGGTCTCTGATGAAACCTGGAATGACCCTATCTACAACGACAGCTGGATGTGGCATAAGGCTGGACACTTTGGACTGAGAGGATTGGTGAGATTGGGTGAACAAATGCAGACCATTTAAAGCAATAATGCATGGCACACATTCCATGGGTCCCAACTCTCCAGGTTGAAGGGAATATTACTACAGATATAACATGTACGGGAATCCTAGAGAATGGACACACAGTGAATACGAAAGGTTTCTAAAACTCAACGAATAGTCCCTCTCCTGGTGCTCCGGTTTGACTTTCCATCTGCTTTATTATCAACCTCCCAACTTGGAGAGACAGCCCCTTTAACCTCCTGGTTCGCACAGGTTGCCAATTTGGCAGAGGATGAAAGGGAAGAGGGAGAACCAATGAGAGAGTAGCTGTTAGGCATTTGGACGGGCACATATCACTGTAATTTCCCGGCAGGAAGAAGAATTAACCAAAGTCTCAGCCACCCACCGGGAATCAGTATAGATCCTGAAACAAAATTTTGGACTTGCGGTCAGCTCACCAAAAACGAGTTGAAAAATGGAGCTCAGGGGCACAGCAATTCACAAACTGGCCGAGTAATAAAGGACAACTATCGTCCAAATATCTGTTGAGGGAAGGCCACGAGGCGGACTTGAAAGCGAGGCAGAATAGCAGGAAACAGATTTCAAGAGGTACGTTGGAATCGCCTTTAAAGCACAGGAAGAGGGGCACAACTTCGACAATGATGCACTTGGCCAAAAAGGGCGTATGCGTTTTCCCCTGAATATATTCAGGAGAAAACGCATACGCCCTTTTTGGCCAAGCAAGCAAGCAGGCAATGGAAATCTGCACTACAAAGAAGTATCACTTCCCACCGGTCAAAAGGGACATCCACAAAATGTGTAAAAACCAGAAAGGCAAGACAGGCCCTGGAGAACAGGGAGCCTTGTTATGCTGATGGGCGGGATGTAAATTGCCAACTGCCTCTCTGGAGGAGTGCATTGTGTTCCCTAAAACAAGTAAACAACAGAGCTACAGAGCCAAGGGCACTTCCAGTCTAGGGAATATACCTTGGGAAAACTGAAAATCAAAAAGACACAGCCACCCCAAAATTTATGGCTGCACTGCTTACAAGGACCTCAACTTGGGTACACCTTAAATATCCCAGGAAATATAAAAATGGTTCAAAAAATTGTGGTACTTACGTACGATGGAATATCCCTCAGCCATGAAATCAATGTCATAAGACCAGTAGCAGCAAAATGGGTGGATTCAGGTACGATGATTCTAAGTGAAATAAGTCACACAGAAAAAGAAACTTATCATAAGATATCACTTATGAAGATCCTGTAAACATGGCTACACTTGAACTGAGTTAGGAAAGAGAACAGTGTCTCACATTTAGAAAACACTCTTATGCCTGCTTAAGGGGGAAGGAGAGGTGGGGTGATGCATAAAACCAGAATTTGATATAAGCACAGGTACCGTTCCAAAAACCAACTATGGAATAGACAAGACCTACACCTTCCTCACTGAAAGGGACTCAAAACCCCATATTTCCTGCAGAGGAATATATCTGACTAGTAAGAATCTTAAAACCTATGTATTGATATGTCTCCGTAAGGGAATCAAGTGTGTCTAGACTGGCATAAACATGGCAGCGAGAATCAGCTCAAACCCACTATAAAAAGGAATTTCAAAAACAAAACAAAAAAAACTGGGAAATTTTAAACAATTCCTTCAGGGTCTCTGATGAAACCTGAAATGACCCTATCTACAATGACAGCTGGATGTGGCATAAGGCTGGACACTTGGGACTGAGAGGATTGGTGAGATTGGGTGAGCAAATGCAGACCCTTTAAAGCAATAATGCATGGCACACATTCCATGGGTCCCAACTCTCCAGGTTGAAGGGAATATTACTACAGATATAACATGTACGGGAATCCTAGAGAACGGACACACTGTGAATACGAAAGGTTTCTAAAACTCAACGAATAGTCCCTCTCCTGGTGCTCCGGTTTGACTTTCCATCTGCTTTATTATCAACCTCCCAACTTGGAGAGACAGCCCCTTTAACCTCCTGGTTCGCACAGGTTGCCAATTTGGCAGAGGCTGAAAGGGAAGAGGGAGAACCAATGAGAGAGTAGCTGTTAGGCATTTGGACGGGCACATATCACTGTAATTTCCCGGCAGGAAGAAGAATTAACCAAAGTCTCAGCCACCCACCGGGAATCAGTATAGATCCTGAACCAAAATTTTGGACTTGCGGTCAGCTCACCAAAAACGAGTTGAAAAATGGAGCTCAGGGACACAGCAATTCACAAACTGGCCGAGTAATAAAGGACAACTATCGTCCAAAAATCTGTTGAGGGAAGGCAATGAGGCGGACTTGAAAGCGTGGCAGAATAGCAGGAAACAGATTTCAAGAGGTACGTTGGAATCGCCTTTAAAGCACAGGAAGAGGGGCACAACTTCGACAATGATGCACTTGGCCAAAAAGGGCGTATGCGTTTTCTCCTGAATATATTCAGGAGAAAACGCATACGCCCTTTTTGGCCAAGCAAGCAAGCGGGCAATGCAAATCTGCACTACAAAGAAGTATCACTTCCCACCAGTCAAAAGGGACATCCACAAAATGTGTAAAAACCAGAAAGGCAAGACAGGCCCTGGAGAACAGGGTGCCTTGTTATGCTGATGAGCGGGATGTAAATTGCCAACTGCCTCTCTGGAGGAGTGCATTGTGTTCCCTAAAACAAGTAAACAACAGAGCTACAGAGCCAAGGGCACTTCCAGTCTAGGGAATATACCTTGGGAAAACTGAAAATCAAAAAGACACAGCCACCCCAAAATTTAGGGCTGCACTGCTTACAAGGACCTCAACTTGGGTACACCTTAAATATCCCAGGAAATATAAAAATGGTTCAAAAAATTGTGGTACTTACGTACGATGGAATATCCCTCAGCCATGAAATCAATGTCATAAGACCAGTAGCAGCAAAATGGGTGGATTCAGGTACGATGATTCTAAGTGAAATAAGGCACACAGAAAAATAAACTTATCATAAGATATCACTTATGAAGATCCAGTAAACATGGCTACACTTGAACTGAGTTAGGAAAGAGAACAGTGTCTCACATTTAGAAAACACTCTTATGCCTGCTTAAGGGGGAAGGAGAGGTGGGGTGATGCATAAAACCAGAGTTTGATATAAGCACAGGTACCGTTCCAAAAACCAACTATGGAATAGACAAGACCTACACCTTCCTCAGTGAAAGGGACTCAAAACCCCATATTTCCCGCAGAGGAATATATCTGACTAGTAAGAATCTTAAAATCTATGTATTGGTATGTCTCTGTAAGGGAATCAAGTGTGTCTAGACTGGGATAAATATGGCAGCGAGAATCAGCTCAAACCCACTATAAAAAGGAATTTCAAAAATAAAACAAAAAAAACTGGGAAATTCTTTACAATTCCTTCAGGGTCTCTGATGAAACCTGAAATGACCCTATCTACAATGACAGCTGGATGTGGCATAAGGCTGGACACTTGGGACTGAGAGGATTGGTGAGATTGGGTGAGCAAATGCAGACCCTTTAAAGCAATAATGCATGGCACACATTCCATGGGTCCCAACTCTCCAGGTTGAAGGGAATATTACTACAGATATAACATGTACGGGAATCCTAGAGAACGGACACACTGTGAATACGAAAGGTTTCTAAAACTCAACGAATAGTTCCTCTCCTGGTGCTCCGGTTTGACTTTCCATCTGCTTTATTATCAACCTCCCAACTTGGAGAGACAGCCCCTTTAACCTCCTGGTTCGCACAGGTTGCCAATTTGGCAGAGGCTGAAAGGGAAGAGGGAGAACCAATGAGAGAGTAGCTGTTAGGCATTTGGACGGGCACATATCACTGTAATTTCCCGGCAGGAAGAAGAATTAACCAAAGTCTCAGCCACCCACCGGGAATCAGTATAGATCCTGAACCAAAATTTTGGACTTGCGGTCAGCTCACCAAAAACGAGTTGAAAAATGGAGCTCAGGGGCACAGCAATTCACAAACTGGCCGAGTAATAAAGGACAACTATCGTCCAAAAATCTGTTGAGGGAAGGCAACGAGGCGGACTTGAAAGCGAGGCAGAATAGCAGGAAACAGATTTCAAGAGGTACGTTGGAATCGCCTTTAAAGCACAGGAAGAGGGGCACAACTTCGACAATGATGCACTTGGCCAAAAAGGGCGTATGCGTTTTCTCCTGAATATATTCAGGAGAAAACGCATACGCCCTTTTTGGCCAAGCAAGCAAGCGGGCAATGCAAATCTGCACTACAAAGAAGTATCACTTCCCACCGGTCAAAAGGGACATCCACAAAATGTGTAAAAACCAGAAAGGCAAGACAGGCCCTGGAGAACAGGGAGCCTTGTTATGCTGATGGGCGGGATGTAAATTGCCAACTGCCTCTCTGGAGGAGTGCATTGTGTTCCCTAAAACAAGTAAACAACAGAGCTACAGAGCCAAGGGCACTTCCAGTCTAGGGAATATACCTTGGGAAAACTGAAAATCAAAAAGACACAGCCACCCCAAAATTTAGGGCTGCACTGCTTACAAGGACCTCAACTTGGGTACACCTTAAATATCCCAGGAAATATAAAAATGGTTCAAAAAATTTTGGTACTTACATACGATGGAATATCCCTCAGCCATGAAATCAATGTCATAAGACCAGTAGCAGCAAAATGGGTGGATTAAGGTACGATGATTCTAAGTGAAATAAGTCAAAGAGAAAAAGAAACTTATCATAAGATATCACTTATGAAGATCCTGTAAACATGGCTACACTTGAACTGAGTTAGGAAAGAGAACAGTGTCTCACATTTAGAAAACACTCTTATGCCTGCTTAAGGGGGAAGGAGAGGTGGGGTGATGCATAAAACCAGAGTTTGATATAAGCAGAGGTACCGTTCCAAAAACCAACTATGGAATAGGCAAGACCTACACCTTCCTCAGTGAAAGGGACTCAAAACCCCATATTTCCCGCAGAGGAATATATCTGACTAGTAAAAATCTTAAAACCTATGTATTGATATGTCTCCGTAAGGGAACTAAGTGTGTCTAGACTGGCATAAACATGGCAGCGAGAATCAGCTCAAACCCACTATAAAAAGGAATTTCAAAAACAAAACAAAAAACTGGGAAATTCTTTACGATTCATTCAGAGTCTCTGATGAAACCTGGACTGACCCTATCTACAACGACAGCTGGATGTGGCATAAGGCGGGACACTTGGACTGAGAGGATTGGTGAGATTGGGTGAACAAATGCAGAACCTTTAAAGCATTAATGCATGGCACCCATTCCATGGGTCCCAACTCTCCAAGTTGAAGGGAATATTACTACAGTTATAACATGTACGGGAAACCTAGAGAACGGACACACTGTGAATACGAAAGGTTTCTAAAACTCAACGAATAGTCCCTCTCCTGGTGCTCCGGTTTGACTTTCCACCTGCTTTACTATCAACCTCCCAACTTGGAGAGACAGCCCCTTTAACCTCCTGGTTCGCACAGGTTGCCAATTTGGCAGAGGATGAAAGGGAAGAGGGAGAACCAATGAGAGAGTAGCTGTTAGGCATTTGGACGGGCACATATCACTCTAATTTCCCGGCAGGAAGAAGAATTAACCAAAATCTCAGCCCCCCACCGGGAACCAGCATAGATCCTGAACCAAAATTTTGGACCTGCGGTCAGCTCACCAAAAACGAGTTGAAAAATGGAGCTCAGGGGCACAGCAATTCACAAACTGGCCGAGTAATAAAGGACAACTATCGTCCAAAAATCTGTTGAGGGAAGGCAACGAGGTGGACTTGAAAGCGAAGCAGAATAGCAGGAAACAGATTTCAAGAGGTACGTTGGAATCACCTTTAAAGCACCGGATGAGGGGCACAACTTCGGCAATGATGCACGTGGCCAAAAAGGGCGTATGCGTTTTCTCCTGAATATATTCAGGAGAAAACGCATACGCCCTTTTTGGCCAAGCAAGCAATCGGGCAATGCAAATCTGCATTACAAAGTAGTATCACTTACCACCTGTCAAAAGGGACATCCACAAAATGTGTAAAAACCAGAAAGGCAAGACAGGCCCTGGAGAACAGGGAGCCTTGTTATGCTGATGGGCGGATGTAAATTGCCAACTGCCTCTCTGGAGGAGTACATTGTGTTCCCTAAAACAAGTAAAGAACAGAGCTACAGAGCCAAGGGCACTTCCAGTCTAAGGAATATACCTTTGGAAAACTGAATATCAAAAAGACACAGTCACCCCAAAATTTAGGGCTGCACTGCTTACAAGGACCTCAACTTGGGTACACCTTAAATATCCCAGGAAATATAAAAATGGTTCAAAAAATTGTGGTACTTACGTACGATGGAATATCCCTCAGCCATGAAATCAATGTCATAAGACCAGTAGCAGCAAAATGGGTGGATTCAGGTACGATGATTCTAAGTGAAATAAGTCAAAGAGAAAAAGAAACTTATCATAAGATATCACTTATGAAGATCCTGTAAACATGGCTACACTTGAACTGAGTTAGGAAAGAGAACAGTGTCTCACATTTAGAAAACACTCTTATGCCTGCTTAAGGGGGAAGGAGAGGTGGGGTGATGCATAAAACCAGAGTTTGATATAAGCACAGGTACCGTTCCAAAAACCAACTATGGAATAGACAAGACCTACACCTTCCTCAGTGAAAGGGACTCAAAACCCCATATTTCCCGCAGAGGAATATATCTGACTAGTAAGAATCTTAAAACCTATGTATTGATATGTCTCCGTAAGGGAATCAAGTGTGTCTAGACTGGCATAAACATGGCAGCGAGAATCAGCTCAAACCCACTATAAAAAGGAATTTCAAAAACAAAACAAAAAAACTGGGAAATTCTTTACAATTCCTTCAGGGTCTCTGATGAAACCTGGAATGACCCTATCTACAACGACAGCTGGATGTGGCATAAGGCTGGACACTTTGGACTGAGAGGATTGGTGAGATTGGGTGAACAAATGCAGACCCTTTAAAGCAATAATGCATGGCACACATTCCATGGGTACCAACTCTCCAGGTTGAAGGGAATATTACTACAGATATAACATGTACGGGAATCCTAGAGAACGGACACACAGTGAATACGAAAGGTTTCTAAAACTCAACGAATAGTCCCTCTCCTGGTGCTCCGGTTTGACTTTCCATCTGCTTTATTATCAACCTCCCAACTTGGAGAGACAGCCCCTTTAACCTCCTGGTTCGCACAGGTTGCCAATTTGGCAGAGGATGAAAGGGAAGAGGGAGAACCAATGAGAGAGTAGCTGTTAGGCATTTGGACGGGCACATATCACTGTAATTTCCCGGCAGGAAGAAGAATTAACCAAAGTCTCAGCCACCCACCGGGAATCAGTATAGATCCTGAAACAAAATTTTGGACTTGCGGTCAGCTCACCAAAAACGAGTTGAAAAATGGAGCTCAGGGGCACAGCAATTCACAAACTGGCCGAGTAATAAAGGACAACTATCGTCCAAATATCTGTTGAGGGAAGGCCACGAGGCGGACTTGAAAGCGAGGCAGAATAGCAGGAAACAGATTTCAAGAGGTACGTTGGAATCGCCTTTAAAGCACAGGAAGAGGGGCACAACTTCGACAATGATGCACTTGGCCAAAAAGGGCGTATGCGTTTTCTCCTGAATATATTCAGGAGAAAACGCATACGCCCTTTTTGGCCAAGCAAGCAAGCAGGCAATGCAAATCTGCACTACAAAGAAGTATCACTTCCCACCGGTCAAAAGGGACATCCACAAAATGTGTAAAAACCAGAAAGGCAAGACAGGCCCTGGAGAACAGGGAGCCTTGTTATGCTGATGAGCGGGATGTAAATTGCCAACTGCCTCTCTGGAGGAGTGCATTGTGTTCCCTAAAACAAGTAAACAACAGAGCTACAGAGCCAAGGGCACTTCCAGTCTAGGGAATATACCTTGGGAAAACTGAAAATCAAAAAGACACAGCCACCCCAAAATTTAGGGCTGCACTGCTTACAAGGACCTCAACTTGGGTACACCTTAAATATCCCAGGAAATATAAAAATGGTTCAAAAAATTGTGGTACTTACGTACGATGGAATATCCCTCAGCCATGAAATCAATGTCATAAGACCAGTAGCAGCAAAATGGGTGGATTCAGGTACGATGATTCTAAGTGAAATAAGTCACACAGAAAAAGAAACTTATCATAAGATATCACTTATGAAGATCCTGTAAACATGGCTACACTTGAACTGAGTTAGGAAAGAGAACAGTGTCTCACATTTAGAAAACACTCTTATGCCTGCTTAAGGGGGAAGGAGAGGTGGGGTGATGCATAAAACCAGAATTTGATATAAGCACAGGTACCGTTCCAAAAACCAACTATGGAATAGACAAGACCTACACCTTCCTCACTGAAAGGGACTCAAAACCCCATATTTCCTGCAGAGGAATATATCTGACTAGTAAGAATCTTAAAACCTATGTATTGATATGTCTCCGTAAGGGAATCAAGTGTGTCTAGACTGGCATAAACATGGCAGCGAGAATCAGCTCAAACCCAGTATAAAAAGGAATTTCAAAAACAAAACAAAAAAAACTGGGAAATTCTAAACAATTCCTTCAGGGTCTCTGATGAAACCTGAAATGACCCTATCTACAATGACAGCTGGATGTGGCATAAGGCTGGACACTTGGGACTGAGAGGATTGGTGAGATTGGGTGAGCAAATGCAGACCCTTTAAAGCAATAATGCATGGCACACATTCCATGGGTCCCAACTCTCCAGGTTGAAGGGAATATTACTACAGATATAACATGTACGGGAATCCTAGAGAACGGACACACTGTGAATACGAAAGGTTTCTAAAACTCAACGAATAGTCCCTCTCCTGGTGCTCCGGTTTGACTTTCCATCTGCTTTATTATCAACCTCCCAACTTGGAGAGACAGCCCCTTTAACCTCCTGGTTGGCACAGGTTGCCAATTTGGCAGAGGCTGAAAGGGAAGAGGGAGAACCAATGAGAGAGTAGCTGTTAGGCATTTGGACGGGCACATATCACTGTAATTTCCCGGCAGGAAGAAGAATTAACCAAAGTCTCAGCCACCCACCGGGAATCAGTATAGATCCTGAACCAAAATTTTGGACTTGCGGTCAGCTCACCAAAAACGAGTTGAAAAATGGAGCTCAGGGGCACAGCAATTCACAAACTGGCCGAGTAATAAAGGACAACTATCGTCCAAAAATCTGTTGAGGGAAGGCAATGAGGCGGACTTGAAAGCGTGGCAGAATAGCAGGAAACAGATTTCAAGAGGTACGTTGGAATCGCCTTTAAAGCACAGGAAGAGGGGCACAACTTCGACAATGATGCACTTG
>NW_027640891.1:0-19000 GCF_949752795.1 Hyperoodon ampullatus
GTTGTCCTTTATTTCTCGGCCAGTTTGTGAATTGCTGGGCCCCTGAGCTCCATTTTTCAACTCGTTTTTTGTGAGCTGACCTCAAGTCCAAAATTTTGGTTCAGGACCTATACTGGTTCCCGGTGGGTGGCTGAGACTTTGGTTAATTCTTATTCCTGCCGGGAAATTAGAGTGATATGTGCCCGTCCAAATGCCTAACAGCTAATCTCTCTTTGGTTCTCCCTCTTCCCTTTCATCCTCTGCCAAATTGGCAACCTGTGCGAACCAGGAGGTTAAAGGGGCTGTCTCTCCAAATTGGGAGGTTGATAGTAAAGCAGATGGAAAGTCAAACCGGAGCACCAGGAGAGGGACTATTCGTTGAGTTTTAGAAACCTTTAGTATTCACATTGTGTCAGTTCTCTAGGTTTCCCGTACATGTTATAGCTGTAGTAATATTCGCTTCCAACTGGAGAGTTGAGACCCATGGAATGGGTGCCAGGCATGTGTGCTTTAAAGGGTCTGCATTTGCTCACCCAATCTCACCAATCCTCTCAGTCCCAAGTGTCCAGCCTTATGCCACATCCAGCTGTCATTGTAGATAGGGTCATTCCAGGTTTCATCAGAGACCCTGAAGGAACTGTAAAGAATTTCCCAGTTTTTTTGTTTTGTTTTTGAAATTCCTTTTTATAGTGGGTTTGAGCTGATTCTCGCTGCCATGTTTATGCCAGTCTAGACACACTTGATTCCCTTACGGAGACATATCAATACATAGGTTTTAAGATTCTTACTAGTCAGATATATTCCTCTGCGGGAAATATGGGGTTTTGAGTCCCTTTCACTGAGAAAGGTGTAGGTCTTGTCTATTCCATAGTTGGTTTTTGGAACGGTACCTGTGCTTATATCAAACTCTGTGTTTATGCATCACCCCACCTCTCCTTCCCCCTTAAGCAGGCAAAACAGTGTTTTCTAAATGTGAGACACTGTTCTCTTTCCTAACTCAGTTCAAGTGTAGCCATGTTTACAGGATCTTCATAAGTGATATCTTATGATAAGTTTCTTTTTCTGTGTGACTTATTTCACTTAGAATCATCGTACCTGAATCCACCCATTTTGCTGCTACTGGTCTTATGACATTGATTTCATGGCTGAGGGATATTCCATCGTACGTAAGTACCACAATTTTTTGAACCATTTTTATATTTCCTGGGATATTTAAGGTGTACCCAAGTTGAGGTCCTTGTAAGCAGTGCAGCCCTAAATTTTGGGGTGGCTCTGTCTTATTGATTTTCAGTTTTCCCAAGGTATATTACCTAGACTGGAAGTGCCCTTGGCTCTGTAGCTCTGTTCTTTACTTGTTTTAGGGAACACAATGCACTCCTCCAGAGAGGCAGTTGGCAATTTACATCCCGCCCATCAGCATAACAAGGCTGCCTGTTCTCCAGGGCCTGTCTTGCCTTTCTGGTTTTTACACATTTTGTGGATGTCCCTTTTGACCGGTGGGAAGTGATACTTCTTTGTAGTGCAGATTTGCATTGCCCGCTTGCTTGCTTGGCCAAAAAGGGCGTATGCGTTTTCTCCTGAATATATTCAGGAGAAAACGCATACGCCCTTTTTGGCCAAGTGCATCATTGTCGAAGTTGTGCCCCTCTTCCTGTGCTTTAAAGGCGATTCCAACGTACCTCTTGAAATCTGTTTCCTGCTATTCTGCCTCGCTTTCAAGTCCGCCTCGTTGCCTTCCCTCAACAGATTTTTGGACGATAGTTGTCCTTTATTACTCGGCCAGTTTGTGAATTGCTGTGCCCCTGAGCTCCATTTTTTAACTTGTTTTTTGTGAGCTGACCGCAAGACCAAAATTTTGGTTCAGGACCTATACAGGTTCCCGGTGGGTGCCTGAGACTTTGGTTAATTCTTCTTCCTGCCGGGAAATTACAGTGATATATGCCCGTCCAAATGCCTAACAGCTCTTCTCTCATTGGTTCTCCCTCTTCCCTTTCATCCTCTGACAAATTGGCAACCTGTGTGAACCAGGAGGTTAAAGGGGCTGTCTCTCCAAGTTGAGAGGTTGATAGTAAAGCATATAGAAAGTCAAACCGGAGCACCAGGAGAGGGACTATTTGTTGAGTTTTAGAAATCTTTCGAATTCACAGTGTGTCCGTTCTCTAGGCTTCCCGTACATGTTATAGCTGTAGTAATATTCCCTTTAACCTGGAGAGTTGTGAACCATGGAATAGGTGCCAGGCATTTGTGCTTTAAAGGGTCTGCATTTGCTCACCCCATCTCACCAATCCTCTCAGTCCCAAGTGTCCAGCCTTATGCCACATCCAGCTGTCAATGTAGATAGGGTCTTCCAGGTTTCATCAGAGACCCTGAATGAATTGTAAAAAAATTCCCAGTTTTTTTGTTTTGTTTTTGATATTCCTTTTTATAGTGGGTTTGAGCTGATTCTCACTGCCATGTTTATGCCAGTCTAGACACACTTGATTCCCTTATGGATACATATCAATACATAGGTTTTTAGATTCTTACTAGTCTGATATATTCCTCTGCGGGTAATATGGGGTTTTGAGTCCCTTTCACTGAGGAAGGTGTAGGTCTTGTCTATTCCATAGTTGGTTTTTGGAACGGTACCTGTGCTTATATCAAACTCTGGTTTTATGCATCACCCCACATCTGCTTCCCCCTTAAGCAGGCATAAGAGTGTTTTCTAAATGTGAGACACTGTTCTCTTTCCTAACTCAGTTCAAGTGTAGCCATGTTTACAGGATCTTCATAAGTGATATCTTATGATAAGTTTCTTTTTCTGTGTGACTTATTTCACTTAGAATCATCGTACCTGAATCCACCCATTTTGCTGCTACTGGTCTTATGACATTGATTTCATGGCTGAGGGATATTCCATCGTACGTAAGTACCACAATTTTTTGAACCATTTTTATATTTCCTGGGATATTTAAGGTGTACCCAAGTTGAGGTCCTTGTAAGCAGTGCAGCCCTAAATTTTGGGGTGGCTCTGTCTTATTGATTTTCAGTTTTCCCAAGGTATATTCCCTAGACTGGAAGTGCCCTTGGCTCTGTAGCTCTGTTGTTTACTTGTTTTAGGGAACACAATGCACTCCTCCAGAGAGGCAGTTGGCAATTTACATCCCGCCCATCAGCATAACAAGGCTGCCTGTTCTCCAGGGCCTGTCTTGCCTTTCTGGTTTTTACACATTTTGTGGATGTCCCTTTTGACTGGTGGGAAGTGATACTTCTTTGTAGTGCAGATTTGCATTGCCCGCTTGCTTGCTTGGCCAAAATATGTGTATGCGTTTTCTCCTGAATATATTCAGGAGAAAACGCATACGCCCTTTTTGGCCAAGTGCATCATTGTCGAAGTTGTGCCCCTCTTCCTGTGCTTTAAAGGCGATTCCAACGTACCTCTTGAAATCTGTTTCCTGCTATTCTGCCTCGCTTTCAATTCCCCCTTGTTGCCTTCCCTCAACAGATTTTTGGACGATAGTTGTCCTTTATTACTCGGCCAGTTTGTGAATTGCTGTGCCCCTGAGCTCCATTTTTCAACTCGTTTTTGGTGAGCTGAATGCAAGTCCAAAATTTTGGTTCACTACCTATGCTGGTTCCCGGTGGGGGGCTGAGAATTTGGTTAATTCTTCTTCCTGCCGGCAAGTTAGAGTGATATGTGCCCGTCCAAATGCCTAACAGCTACTCTCTCATTGGTTCTCCCTCTTCCCTTTCATCCTCTGCCAAATTGGCAACCTGTGCGAACCAGGAGGTTAAAGGGGCTGTCTCTCCATGTTGGGAGGTTGATAGTAAAGCAGATGGAAAGTCAAACCAGAGCACCAGGAGAGGGACTATTCGTTGAGTTTTAGAAACCTTTCGTATTCACAGTGTGTCCGTTCTCTAGGGTCCCTGTACATGTTATAGCTGTAGTAATATTCCCTTCAACCTGGAGATTTGGGACCCATGGAATGGGTGCCAAGCATTTGTGCTTTAAAGGGTCTGCATTTGCTCACCCAATCTCAACAATCGTCTCAGTCTCAAGTGTCCCTCCTTATGCCACATCCAGCTGTCATTGTAGATATGGTCATTCCAGGTTTCTTCAGAGACCATGAATGAATTGTAAAGGATTTCCCAGTTTTTTTGGTTTGTTTTTGAAATTCCTTTTTATAGCGGGTTTGAGCTGATTCTCGCTGCCATGTTTATGCCAGTCTAGACACACTTGATTCCCTTATGGAGACATATCAATACATAGGTTTTAAGATACTTACTAGTCAGATATATTCCTCTGCGGGAAATATGGGGTTTTGAGTCAGTTTCACTGAGGAAGGTGTAGGTCTTGCCTATTCCATAGTTGGTTTTTGGAACGGTACCTGTGCTTATATCAAACTCTGGTTTTATGCATCACCCCACCTCTCCTTCCCCCTTAAGCAGGCATAAGAGTGTTTTCTATATGTGAGACACTGTTCTCTTTCCTAACTCAGTTCAAGTGTAGCCATATTTACAGGATCTTCATAAGTGATATCTTATGATAAGTTTCTTTTTCTCTGTGACTTATTTCACTTAGAATCATCGTACCTGAATCCACCCATTTTGCTGCTACTGGTCTTACGACATTGATTTCATGGCTGAGGGATATTCCATCGTACGTAAGTACCACAATTTTTTGAACCATTTTTATATTTCCTGGGATAATTAAGGTGTACCCAAGTTGAGGTCCTTGTAATCAGTGCAGCCCTAAATTTTGGGGTGGCTCTGTCTTATTGATTTTCAGTTTTCCCAAGGTATATTCCCTAGACTGGAAGTGCCCTTGGCTCTGTAGCTCTGTTGTTTACTTGTTTTAGGGAACACAATGTACTCCTCCAGAGAGGCAGTTGGCAATTTACATCCCGCCCATCAGCATTACACGGCTCCCTGTTCTCCAGGGCGTGTCTGTCTTTCTGGTTTTTACACATTTTGTGGATGTCTCTTTTGACCGGTGGGAAGTGATACTTTTTTGTAGTGCAGATTTGCATTTCCCGCTTGCTTCCTTGGCCAAAAAGCGCGTATGCGTTTTCTCCTGAATATATTCAGGAGAAAACACATACGCCCTTTTTGGCCAAGTGCATCATTGTCGAAGTTGTGCCCCTCTTCCTGTGCTTTAAAGGCGATTCCAACGTTCCTCTTGAAATCTGTTTCCTGCTTTTCTGCCTTGCTTTCAAGTCCGCCTCGTTGCCTTCCCTCAACAGATTTTTGGACGATAGTTGTCCTTTATTACTCAGCCAGTTTGTGAATTGCTGTGCCCCTGAGCTCCATTTTTCAACTCGTTTTTGGTGAGCTGACCGCAAGTCCAAAATTTTGCTTCAGGACCTACACTGGTTCCCGGTGGGTGGCTGAGACTTTGGTTAATTCTTCTTACTCCCGGGAAGTTAGAGTGATATGTGCCCGTCCAAATGCCTAACAGCTACTCTCTCATTGGTTCTCCCTCTTCCCTTTCATCCTCTGCCAAATTGCCAACCTGTGCGAACCAGGAGGTTAAAGGGGCTGTCTCTCCAAGTTGGGAGATTGATAGTAAAGCAGATGGAAAGTCAAACCGGAGCACCAGGAGAGGGACTATTCGTTGAGTTTTAGAAACCTTTCGTATTCACAGTGTGTCCGTTCTCTAGGTTTCCCGTACATGTTATAGCTGTAGTAATATTCCCTTCCAACTGGAGAGTTGAGACCCATGGAATGGGTGCCAGACATGTGTGCTTTAAAGGGTCTGCATTTGCTCACCCAATCTCACCAATCCTCTCAGTCCCAAGTGTCCAGCCTTATGCCACATCCAGCTGTCGTTGTAGATAGGGTCATTCCAGGTTTCATCAGAGACCCTGAAGGAACTGTAAAGAATTTCCCAGTTTTTTTGTTTTGTTTTTGAAATTCCTTTTTATAGTGGGTTTGAGCTGATTCTCGCTGCCATGTTTATGCCAGTCTAGACACACTTGATTCCCTTACGGAGACAAATCAATACATAGGTTTTAAGATTCTTACTAGTCAGATATATTCCTCTGCGGGAAATATGGGGTTTTGAGTCCCTTTCACTGAGGAAGGTGTAGGTCTTGTCTATTCCATAGTTGGTTTTTGGAACGGTACCTGTGCTTATATCAAACTCTGGTTTTATGCATCACCCCACCTCTCCTTCCCCCTTAAGCAGGCATAAGAGTGTTTTCTAAATGTGAGACACTGTTCTCTTTCCTAACTCAGTTCAAGTGTAGCCATGTTTACAGGATCTTCATAAGTGATATCTTAAGATAAGTTTCTTTTTCTGTGTGACTTATTTCACTTAGAATCATCGTACCTGAATCCACCCATTTTGCTGCTACTGGTCTTATGACATTGATTTCATGGCTGAGGGATATTCCATCGTACGTAAGTACCACAATTTTTTGAACCATTTTTAAATTTCCTGGGATATTTAAGGTGTACCCAAGTTGAGGTCCTTGTAAGCAGTGCAGCCCTAAATTTTGGGGTGGCTCTGTCTTATTGATTCTCAGTTTTCCCAAGGTATATTCCCTAGCCTGGAAGTGCCCTTGGCTCTGTAGCTCTGTTGTTTACTTCTTTTAGGGAACACAATGCACGTCTCCAGAGAGGCAGTCGGTAATTTACATCCCACCCATCTGCATAACAAGGCTCCCTGTTCTCCAGGGCCTGTCTTGCCTTTCTGGTTTTTACACATTTTGTGGATGTCCCTTTTGACCGGTGGGAAGTGATACTTCTTTGTAGTGCAGATTTGCATTGCCCGCTTGCTTGCTTGGCCAAAATATGTGTATGCGTTTTCTCCTGAATATATTCAGGAGAAAACGCATACGCCCTTTTTGGCCAAGTGCATCATTGTCGAAGTGGTGCCCCTCTTCCTGTGCTTTAAAGGTGATTCCAACGTATCTCTTGAAATCTGTTTCCTGCTATTCTGCCTCACTTTCAAGTCTGCCTCGTTGCCTTCCCTCAACAGATTTTTGGATGAAGTTTGTCCTTTATTACTCGGCCGGTTTGTGAATTGCTGTGCCCCTGAGCTCCATTTTTCAACTCGTTTTTGGTGAACTGACCGCAGGTCCAAAATTTGGGTTCAGGACCTATGCTTATTCCCGTTGGGGGGTTGAGACTTTGGATAATTCTTATTCCTGCCGGGAAGTTAGAGTGATTTGTGCCCGTCCAAATGCCTAACAGCTACTCTCTCATTGGTTCTCCCTCTTCCCTTTCATCCTCTGCCAAATTGGCAACCTGTGCGAACCAGGAGGTTAAAGGGGCTGTCTCTACAAGATGGGAGGTTGATAGTAAAGCAGATGAAAAGTCATACCGGATCAACAGGAGAGGGACTATTCGTTGAGTTTTAGAAACCTTTCGTTTTCACAGTGTGTCCGTTCTCTAGGTTTCCTGTACATTTTATAGCTGTAGTAATATTCCCTTCAACCTGGAGATTTGGGACCCATGGAATGGGTGCCAAGCATTTGTGCTTTAAAGGGTCTGCATTTGCTCACCCAATCTCAACAATCGTCTCAGTCTCAAGTGTCCCTCCTTATGCCACATCCAGCTGTCATTGTAGATATGGTCATTCCAGGTTTCTTCAGAGACCATGAATGAATTGTAAAGAATTTCCCAGTTTTTTTGGTTTGTTTTTGAAATTCCTTTTTATAGCGGGTTTGAGCTGATTCTCGCTGCCATGTTTATGCCAGTCTAGACACACTTGATTCCCTTACGGAGACATATCAATACATAGGTTTTAAGATACTTACTAGTCAGATATATTCCTCTGCGGGAAATATGGGGTTTTGAGTCAGTTTCACTGAGGAAGGTGTAGGTCGTGCCTATTCCATAGTTGGTTTTTGGAACGGTACCTGTGCTTATATCAAACTCTGGTTTTATGCATCACCCCACCTCTCCTTCCCCCTTAAGCAGGCATAAGAGTGTTTTCTAAATGTGAGACACTGTTCTCTTTCCTAACTCAGTTCAAGTGTAGCCATATTTACAGGATCTTCATAAGTGATATCTTATGATAAGTTTCTTCTTCTGTGTGACGTATATCACTTAGAATCATCGTAACTGAATCCACCCATTTTGCTGCTACTGGTCTCATGACATTGATTTCAAGACTGAGGGATATTCCATCGTACATAAGTACCACCATTTTTTGAACCATTTTTATATTTCCTGGGATATTTAAGGTGTACCCAAGTTGAGGTCCTTGTAAGCAGTGCAGCCCTGAATTTTGGGGTGGCTCTGTCTTATTGATTTTCAGTTTTCCCAAGGTATATTACCTAGACTGGAAGTGCCCATGGCTCTGTAGCTCTGTTGTTTACTTGTTTTAGGGAACACAATGCACTTCTCCAGAGAGGCAGTTGGCAATTGACATTCCGCCCATCAGCATAACAAGGCTTCCTTTTCTCCAGGGCCTGTCTTGCCTTTCTGGTTTTTGCACATTTTGTGGATGTCCCTTTTGACCGGTGGGAAGTGATACTTCTTTGTAGTGCAGATTTGCATTGCCCGCTTGCTTGCTTGGCCAAAAAGGGCGTATGCGTTTTCTCCTGAATATATTCAGGAGAAAACGCATACGCCCTTTTTGGCCAAGTGCATCATTGTCGAAGTTGTGCCCCTCTTCCTGTGCTTTAAAGCCGATTCCAACGTACCTCTTGAAATCTGTTCCCTGCTATTCTGCCTCGCTTTCAAGTCCACCTCGTTGCCTTACCTCAACAGATTTTTGGACGATAGTTGTCCTTTATTACTCGGCCAGTTTGTGAATTGCTGTGCCCCAGGGCTCCATTTTTCAACTCGTTTTTTGTGAGCTGACCGCAAGTCCAAAATTTTGGTTCAGGACCTATACTGGTTCCCGGTGGGTGGCTGAGACTTTGGTTAATTCTTCTTCCTGCCGGGAAATTACAGTGATATGTGGCCGTACAAATGCCTAACAGCTACTCTCTCATTGGATCTCCCTCTTCCCTTTCATCCTCTGCCAAATTGGCAACCTGTGCGAACCAGGAGGTTAAAGGGGCTGTCTCTCCAAGTTGGGAGGTTGATAGTAAAGCAGATGGAAAGTCAAACCGGAGCACCAGGAGAGGGACTATTCGTTGAGTTTTAGAAACCTTTCGTATTCACAGTGTGTCCCTTCTCTAGGTTTCCCGTACATGTTATATCTGTAGTAATATTCCCTTTAACCTGGAGAGTTGGGACCCATGGAATGGGTGCCAGGCATTTGTGCTTTAAAGGGTCTGCATTTGCTCACACCATCTCACCAATCCTCTCAGTCCCAAGTGTCCAGCCTTATGCCACATCCAGCTGTAGTTGTAGATAGGGTCTTCCAGGTTTCATCAGAGACCCTGAAGGAACTGTAAAGAATTTCCCAGTTTTTTTGTTTTGTTTTTGAAATTCCTTTTTATAGTGGGTTTGAGCTGATTCTCGCTGCCATGTTTATGCCAGTCTAGACACACTTGATTCCCTTACGGAAACATATCAATACATAGGTTTTAAGATTCTTACTAGTCAGATATATTCCTCTGCGGGAAATATGGGGTTTTGAGTCCCTTTCACTGAGGAAGGTGTAGGTCTTGTCTATTCCATAGTTGGTTTTTGGAACGGTACCTGTGCTTATATCAAACTCTGGTTTTATGCATCACCCCACCTCTCCTTCCCCCTTAAGCAGGCATAAGAGTGTTTTCTAAATGTCAGACTCTGTTCTCTTTCCAAACTCAGTTCAAGTGTAGCCATGTTTACAGGATCTTCATAAGTGATATCTTATGATAAGTTTCTTTTTCTGTGTGACGTATATCACTTAGAATCATCGTACCTGAATCCACCCATTTTGCTGCTACTTGTCTCATGACATTGATTTCATGACTGAGGGATATCCCATCGTACGTAAGTACCACAATTTTTTGAACCATTTTTATATTTCCTGGGATATTTAAGGTGTACCCAAGTTGAGGTCCTTGTAAGCAGTGCAGCCCTATATTTTGGGGTTGCTCTGTCTTATTGCTTTTCAGTTTTCCCTAGGTATATTCCCTAGACTGGAAGTGCCCTTGGCTCTGTAGCTCTGTTGTTTACTTGTTTTAGGGAACACAATGTACTCCTCCAGAGTGGCAGTTGGCAATTTACATCCCTCCCATCAGCATAACAAGGCTCCCTGTTCTCCAGGGTCTGTCTTGCCTTTCTGGTTTTTACACATTTTGTGGATGTCCCTTTTGACCGGTGGGAAGTGATACTTCTTTGTAGTGCAGATTTGCATTGCCCGCTTGCTTGCTTGGCCAAAAAGGGCGTATGCGTTTTCTCCTGAATATATTCAGGAGAAAACGCATACGCCCTTTTTGGCCAAGTGCATCATTGTCGAAGTTGTGCCCCTCTTCCTGTGCTTAAAAGGCGATTCCAACGTACCTCTTGAAATCTGTTTCCTGCTATTCTGCCTCGCTTTCAAGTCCGCCTCGTTGCCTTCCCTCAACAGATTTTTGGACGATAGTTGTGCTTTATTACTTGGCCAGTTTGTGAATTGCTGTGCCCATGAGCTCCATTTTTCAACTCGTTTTTTGTGAGCTGACCGCAAGTCCAAAATTTTGGTTCAGGACATACGCTGGTTCCCGGTGGGGGGCTGAGACTTTAGTTAATTCTTCTTCCTGCCGGGAAGTTAGAAAGATTTGTGCCCGTCCAAATGCCTAACAGCTACTCTCTCATTGGTTCTCCCTCTTCCGTTTCATCCTCTGCCAAATTGGCAACCTGTGCGAACCAGGAGGTTAAAGGGGTTGTCTCTCCAATTTGGGAGGTTGTTAGTAAAGCTGATGGCAAGTCAAACCGGAGCACCAGGAGAGGGACTATTCGTTGAGTTTTAGAAACCTTTCGTATTCACAGTGTGTCTGTTCTCTAGGTTTACCGTACATGTTATAGCTGTAGTAATATTCCCTTCAACCTGGAGAGTGGGGACCCATGGAATGGTTGCCAGGCATTTGTTCTTTAAAGGGTCTGCATTTGCTCACCCAATCTCACCAATCGTCTCAGTCCCAAGTGAACCTCCTTATGCCACATCCAGCTGTCGTTGTAGATAGGGTCATTCCAGGTTTCATCAGAGACCCTGAAGGAATTGTAAAGAATTTCCCTGTTGTTTTGTTTTGTTTTTGAAATTCCTTTTTATAGTGGGTTTGAGCTGATTCTCGCTGCCATGTTTATGCCAGTCTAGACACACTTGATTCCCTTAGAGAGACATATCAATACATAGGTTTTAAGATTCTTACTAGTCAGATATATTCCTCTGCGAGAAATATGGGGTTTTGAGTCCCTTTCACTGAGGAAGGTGTAGGTCTTGTCTATTCCATAGTTGGTTTTTGGAACGGTACCAGTGCTTATATCAAACTCTGGTTTTATGCATCACCCCACCTCTCCTTCCCCCTTAAGCAGGCATAAGAGTGTTTTCTAAATGTGAGACTCTGTTCTCTTTCCTAACTCAGTTCAAGTGTAGCCATGTTTACAGGATCTTCATAAGTGATATCTTATGATAAGTTTCTTTTTCTGTGTGACTTATTTCTCTTAGAATCATCGTACCTGAATCCACCCATTTTGCTGCTACTGGTCTTGTGACATTGATTTCATGGCTGAGAGATATTCCATCGTACGTAAGTACCACAATTTTTTGAACCATTTTTATATTTCCTGGGATATTTAAGGTGTACCCAAGTTGAGGTCCTTGTAAACAATGCAGCCCTAAATTTTGGGGTGGCTCTGTCTTATTGATTTTCAGTTTTCCCAAGGTATATTCCCTAGACTGGAAGTGCCCTTGGCTCTGTAGCTCTGTTCTTTACTTGTTTTAGGGAACACAATGCACTCCTCCAGAGAGGCAGTTGACAATTTACATCCCGCCCATCAGCATAACAAGGCTCCCTGTTCTCCAGGACCTGTCTTGCCTTTCTCGTTTTTACACATTTTGTGGATGTCCCTTTTGACCGGTGGGAAGTGATACTTCTTTGTAGTGCAGATTTGCATTACCCGCTTGCTTGCTTGGCCAAAAAGGGCGTATGCGTTTTCTCCTGAATATATTCAGGAGAAAACGCATACGCCCTTTTTGGCCAAGTGCATCATTTTCGAAGTTGTGACCCTCTTCCTGTGCTTTAAAGGCGATTCCAACGTACCTCTTGAAATCTGTTTCCTTCTATTCTGCCTCGCTTTCAAGTCCGCCTCGTTGCCTTCCCTCAACAGATTTTTGGACGATAGTTGTCCTTTATTACTCGGCCAGTTTGTGAATTTAAGTGCCCCTTAGCTCCATTTTTCAGCTCGTTTTTTGTGAGCTGACCGCAAGTCCAAAATTTTGGTTCAGGACCTATGCTGGTTCCCGATGAGGGGCTGAGTCTTTGGTTAATTCTTCTTCCTGCTGCGAAGTTAGAGTGATATGTGCCCGTCCAAATTCCTAACAGCTACTCTCTCATTGGTTCTCCCTCTTCCCTTTCATCCTCTGCCAAATTGGAAACCTGTGCGAACCAGGAGGTTAAAGGGGCTGTCTCTCCAAGTTGGGAGATTGATAGTAAAGCAGATGGAAAGTCAAACCGGAGCACCAGGAGAGGGACTATTCGTTGAGTTTTAGAAACCTTTCGTATTCACAGTGTGTCCGTTCTCTAGGTTTCCAGTACATGATATAACTGTAGTAATATTCCCTTCAATCTGGAGAGTTGGGACCCATGGAATGGGTGCCATGCATTATTGCTTTAAAGGGTCTGCATTTGCTCACCCAATCTCACCAATCGTCTCAGTCCCAACTGTCCAGCCTTATGCCACATCCAGCTGTCGTTGTAGATAGGGTCATTCCAGGTTTCATCAGAGAACCTGAAGTAATTGTAAAGAATTTCCCAGTTTTTTTGTTTTGTTTTTGAAATTCCTTTTTATAGTGGGTTTGAGCTGATTCTCACTGCCATGTTTATGTCAGTCTAGACACACTTGATTCCCTTACGGAGACATATCAATACATAGGTTTTAAGATTCTTACTAGTCTGATATATTCCTCTGCGGGAAATATGGGGTTTTGAGTCCCTTTCACTGAGGAAGGTGTAGGTCTTGTCTATTCCATAGTTGGTTTTTGGAACGGTACCTGTGCTTATATCAAACTCTGGTTTTATGCATCACCCCACCTCTCCTTCCCCCTTAAGCAGGCATAAGAGTGTTTTCTAAATGTGAGACACTGTTCTCTTTCCTAAATCAGTTCAAGTGTAGCCATGTTTACAGGATCATCATAAGTGATATCTTATGATAAGTTTCTTTTTCTGTGTGACTTATTTCACTTAGAATCATCGTATCTGAATCCACCCATTTTGCTGCTACTGGTCTTATGACATTGATTTCATGGCTGAGGGATATTCCATCGTACGTAAGTACCACAATTTTTTGAACCATTTTTATATTTCTTGGGATATTTAAGGTGTACCCAAGTTGAGGTTCTTGTAAGCAGTGCAGTCCTAAATTTTGGGGTGGCTCTGCCTTATTGATTTTCAGTTTTCCCAAGGTATATTCCCTAGACTGAACGTGCCGTTGGCTCTGTATCTCTGTTCTTTACATGTTTTAGGGAACACAGTGCACTCCTCCAGAGAGGCAGTTGGCAATTTACATCCCGCCCATCAGCAAAACAAGGCTCCCTGTTCTCCAGGGCCTGTCTTGCCTTTCTGGTTTTTACACATTTTGTGGATGTCCCTTTTGACCGGTGGGAAGTGATACTTCTTTGTAGTGCAGATTTGCATTGCCCGCTTGCTTGCTTTGCCAAAAAGGCCGTATGCTTTTTCTCCTGAATATATTCAGGAGAAAACACATACGCCCTTTTTGGCAAGTGCATCATTGTCGAAGTTGTGCCCCTCTTCCTGTGCTTTAAAGGCGATTCCAACGTACCTCTTGAAATCTGTTTCCTGCTATTCTGCCTCGCTTTCAAGTCCGCCTCGTTGCCTTCCCTCAACAGATTTTTGCACGAGAGTTATCCTTCATTACTCGGCCAGTTTGTGAATTGCTGTGCCCCAGAGCTCCATTTTTTAACTTGTTTTTTGTGAGCTGACCGCAAGACCAAAATTTTGGTTCAGGACATATACTGGTTCCCGGTGGGTGGCTGAGACTTTGGTAATTTCTTCTTCCTCTCGGGAAATTACAGTGATATATGCCCGTCCAAATGCCTAACAGCTACTCTCTCATTGGATCTCCCTCTTCCCTTTCATCCTCTGCCAAATTGGCAACCTGTGCGAACCAGGAGGTTAAAGGGGCTGTCTCTCCAAGTTGGGAGGATGATAGTAAAGCAGATGGAAAGTCAAACCGGAGCACCAGGAGAGGGACTATTCGTTGAATTTTAGAAACCTTTCGTATTCACAGTGTGTCCGTTCTCTAGGTTTCCCGTACATGTTATAGCTGTATTAATATTCCCTTTAACCTGGAGAGTTGGGACCCATGGAATGGGTGACAGGCATTTGTGCTTTAAAGGGTATGCATTTGCTCACACCATCTCACCAATCCTCTCAGTCCCAAGTGTCCAGCCTTATGCCACATCCAGCTGTAGTTGTAGATAGGGTCTTCCAGGTTTCATCAGAGACCCTGAATGAATTGTAAAAAATTTCCCAGTTTTTTTGTTTTGTGTTTGAAATTACTTTTTATAGTGGGATTGAGCTGATTCTCACTGCCATGTTTATGCCAGTCTAGACACACTTGATTCCCTTACGGAGACATATCAATACATAGGTTTTTAGATTCTTACTAGTCAGATATATTCCTCTGCGGGAAATATGGGGTTTTGAGTCCCTTTCACTGAGGAAGGTGTAGGTCTTGACTATTCCATAGTTGGTTTTTGGAACGGTACCTTTGCTTATATCAAACTCTGGTTTTATGCATCACCCCACATCTCCTTCCCCCTTAAGCAGGCATAAGAGTGTTTTCTAAATGTGAGACACTGTTCTCTTTCCTAACTCAGTTCAAGTGTAGCCATGTTTACAGGATCTTCATAAGTGATATCTTATGATAAGTTTCTTTTTCTGTGTGACTTATTTCACTTAGAATCATCGTACCTGAATCCACCCATTTTGCTGCTACTGGTCTTATGACATTGATTTCATGGCTGAGGGATATTCCATCGTACGTAAGTACCACAATTTTTTGAACCATTTTTATATTTCCTGGGATATTTAAGGTGTACCCAAGTTGAGGTCCTTGTAAGCAGTGCAGCCCTAAATTTTGGGGTGGCTCTGCCTTATTGATTTTCAGTTTTCCCAAGGTATATTCCCTAGACTGGAAGTGCCTTGGCTCTGTAGCTCTGTTGTTTACTTGTTTTAGGGAACACAATGCACTCCTCGAGAGAGGCAGTTGGCAATTTACATCCCGCCCATCAGCATAACAAGGCTCCCTGTTCTCCAGGGCCTGTCTTGCCTTTCTGGTTTTTACACATTTTGTGGATGTCCCTTTTTACTGGTGGGAAGTGATACTTCTTTGTAGTGCAGATTTCCATTGCCCGCTTGCTTGCTTGGCCAAAATGTGTGTATGCGTTTTCTCCTGAATATATTCTGGAGAAAACGCATACGCACTTTTTGGCCAAGTGCATCATTGTCGAAGTTGTGCCCCTCTTCCTGTGCTTTAAAGGTGATTCCAACGTACCTCTTGAAAGCTGTTTCCTGCTATTCTGCCTCGCTTTCAAGTCCGCCTCGTTGCCTTCCCTCAACAGATTTTTGGACGATAGTTGTCCTTTATTACTCGGCCTGTTTGTGAATTGCTGTGCCCCTGAGCTCCATTTTTCAACTCGTTTTTTGTGAGCTGACCACAAGTCCAAAATTTTGGTTCAGGACCTATACTGGTTCCGGGTGGATGGCTGAGACTTTGGTTAATTCTTCTTCCTGCCGGGAAATTAGAGTGATATGTGCCCGTCCAAATGCCTAACAGCTACTCTCTCATTGGTTCTCTCTCTTCCCTTTCATCCTCTGCCAAATTGGCAACCTGTGCGAACCAGGAGGTTAAAGGGGCTGTCTCTCCAATTTGGGAGGTTGATAGTAAAGCAGATGGAAAGTCAAAGCGGAGCACCAGGAGAGGGACTATTCGTTGAGTTTTAGAAACCTTTCGTATTCACAGTGTGTCCGTTCTCTAGGTTTCCCGTACATGTTATAGCTGTAGTAATATTCCCTTCAACCTGGAGAGTTGGGACCCATTGAATGGGTGCCATGCATTATTGCTTTAAAGGGTCTGCATTTGCTCACTCAATATCACCAAACCTCTCAGTCCCAAGTGTCCAGCCTTATGCCACATCCAGCTGTCATTGTAGATAGGGTCATTCCAGGTTTCATCAGAGACCCTGAAGGAATTGTAAAGAATTTCCCAGTTTTTTTGTTTTGTTTTTGAAATTCCTTTTTATAGTGGGTTTGAGCTGATTCTCCCTGCCATGTTTATGCCAGTCTAGACACACTTGATTCCCTTATGGAGACATATCAATATATAGGTTTAAAATTCTTAGTAGTCAGATATATTCCTCTCCGGGAAATATGGGGTTTTGAGTCCCTTTCACTGAGGAAGGTGTAGGTCTTGTCTATTCCATAGTTGGTTTTTGGAACGGCACCTGTGCTTATATCAAACTCTGGTTTTATGCATCACCCCACCTCTGCTTCCCCCTTAAGCAGGCATAAGAGTGTTTTCTAAATGTGAGACACTGTTCTCTTTCCTAAATCAGTTCAAGTGTAGCCATGTTTACAGGATCTTCATAAGTGATATCTTATGATAAGTTTCTTTTTCTCTGTGACTTATTTCACTTAGAATCATCGTACCTGAATCCACCCATTTTGCTGCTCCTGGTCTTATGACATTGATTTCATGGCTGAGGGATAATCCATCGTATGTAGGTACCACAATTTTTTGAACCATTTTTATATTTCCTGGGATATTTAAGGTGTACTCAAGTTGAGGTCCTTGTAAGCAGTGCAGCCCTGAATTTTGGTGTGGCTCTGTCTTATTGATTTTCCGTTTTCCCAAAGAATATTCCCTAGACTGGAAGTGCCCTTGGCTCTGTAGCTCTGTTGTTTACTTGTTTTAGGGAACACAATGCACTCCTCCAGAGAGGCAGTTGGCAATTTACTTCCCGCCCATCAGCATAACAAGGCTCCCTGTTCTCCAGGGCCTGTCTTGCCTTTCTGGTTTTTACACATTTTGTGGATGTCCCTTTTGACCGGTGGGAAGTGATACTTCTTTGTAGTGCAGATTTGCATTGCCCGCTTGCTTGCTTGGCCAAAAAGGGCGTATGCGTTTTCTCCTGAATATATTTAGGAGAAAACGAATACGCCATTTTTGGCCAAGTGCATCATTGTCGAAGTTGTGCCCCTCTTCCTGTGCTTTAAATGTGATTCCAACGTACCTCTTGAAATCTGTTTCCTGCTATTCTGCCTCACTTTCAAGTCCGCCACGTTTCCTTCCATTAACAGATTTTTGGACGATAGTTGTCCTTTATTACTCGGCCAGTTTGTGAATTGCTGTGCCCCTGAGCTCCGTTTTTCAACTCGTTTTTGGTGAGATGACCGCAAGTCCAAAATTTTGGTTCAGGACCTATGCTGGTTCCCGGTGGGGGGCTGAGACTTTGGTTAATTCTTCTTCCTGCTGGGAAGTTAGAGTGATATGTGCCCGTAAAAATGCCTAACAGCTACTGTCTCATTGGTTCTCCCTCTTCCCTTTCATCCTCTGCCAAATTGGAAACGTGTGCGAACCAGGAGGTTAAAGGGGCTGTCTCTCCAAGTTGGGAGATTGATAGTAAAGCAGATGGAAAGTCAAACCGGAGCACCAGGAGAGGGACTATTCATTGAGTTTTAGAAACCTTTCGTATTCACAGTGGGTCCGTTCTCTAGGTTTCCCGTACATGTTATAACTGTAGTAATATTCCCTTCAACCTGGAGAGTTGGGACCCATGGAATAGGTGTCATGCATTATTGCTTTAAAGGGTCTGCATTTGCTCACCCAAACTCACCAATCCTCTCAGTCCCAAGTGTCCAGCCTTATGCCACCTACAGCTGTCGTTGTACATAGGGTCATTCCAGGTTTCATCAGAGACCCTGAAGGAATTGTAAAGAATTTCCCAGTTTTTTTGTTTTGTTTTTGAAATTCCTTTTTATAGTTGGTTTGAGCTGATTCTCGCTGCCATGTTTATGTCAGTCTAGACACACTTGATTCCCTTACGGAGACAAATCAATACATAGGTTTTAAGATTCTTACTAGTCAGATATATTCCTCTGCGGGAAATATGGGGTTTTGAGTCCCTTTCACTGAAGAAGGTGTAGGTCTTGTCTATTCCATAGTTGGTTTTTGGAACGGTACTTGTGCTTATATCAAACTCTGGTTTTATGCATCACCCCACCTCTCCTTCCCCCTTAAGCAGGCATAAGAGTGTTTTCTAAATGTGAGACACTGTTCTCCTTCCTAACTCAGTTCAAGTGTAGCCATGTTTACAGGATCTTCATAAGTGATATCTTATGATAAGTTTCTTTTTCTCTGTGACTTATTTCACTTAGAATCATCGTACCTGAATCCACCCATTTTGCTGCTACTGGTCTTATGACATTGATTTCATGGCTGAGGGATATTCCATCGTACGTAAGTACCACAATTTTTTGAACCATTTTTATATTTCCTGGGATATTTAAGGTGTACCCAAGTTGAGGTCCTTGTAAGCAGTGCAACCCTAAATTTTGGGGTGGCTCTGTCTTATTGATTTTCATTTTTCCCAAGGTATATTCCCTAGACTGGAAGTGCCCTTGGCTCTGTAGCTCTGTTGTTTACTTGTTTTAGGGAACACAATGCACTCCACCAGAGAGGCAGTTGGCAATTTACATCCCGCCCATCAGCATAACAAGGCTCCCTGTTCTCCAGGGCCTGTCTTGCCTTTCTGATTTTTACACATTTTGTGGATGTCCCTATTGACAGGTGGGAGTTGATACTTCTTTGTAGTGCAGATTTGCATTGCCCGCTTGCTTGCTTGGCCAAAAAGGGCGTATGCGTTTTCTCCTGAAAACGCATACGCCCTTTTTGGCCAAGTGCATCATTGTCGAAGTTGTGCCCCTCTTCC